>NW_026137512.1:0-24464 GCF_009805555.1 Andrographis paniculata | reverse complement strand
AATTTTAAAAAGTGCATATTCCACACTAATGAAGTTGTTTTTCCTTGGGTTTGTAGTTAGCGAGGATGGCTTGAAGGTTGATGATGAAACAAAAGTAAGGCATTAAAGAATGGACACCTCCAATGAATGTGGGAGAAATTAGGAGGTTTTTGGGAATGTGTGGATTTTTTCGGAGGTTCGTGCCTGGTTTTAGCTTGATCGCTGCTCCTCTCACGTCCTTGCTCAAGAAGGGAGTCCCATAATGGGAGCAAGCACACCAAGAAGCGTTTGAGACATTGAAGGCAAAGCTTACTCAAGCACCGTACTTGCGCTACCAAATTTTGAGAAGACCTTTGAGCTGAGGTGTAGACGCTCGCGGGCAAGGCCATGGGTGCAGTTTTGCTTCAAGAAGGTCGACCCATAGCCTATCATAGTGAGAAATTTGGAGGGGCTACCTTGAATTACTCTACATATGACAAGGAGTTGTATGCGGTGGTACGGGCTTTAAAGACATGGCAACATTATTTGATGCCACGAGAGAGTTTGTGATACACACGATCATGAGACCTTGAAGCACTTGAGGGGGCAAAACAGTGAATCGAAGGCACGCACGATGGGTATCTGTATTGAGGGTTTCATTTCCATACACCATCAAGTACAAAAAGGGTTGTAGGATAATATTGTCGCGGATGCACTCTCACGCAGGTATGCTTTAACATACGCGTCCACGCATTTATTAGGATTGAGCTGTTAAGGAATTATACCACACTGATGAGGATTCAAAGATGTGTATGCTGTGTGAATTTCATGGGCATGATAAGTATTGCAGACATGAGGGATTTTTGTATTATGATAATCGACTTTGTATCCAAAATGCTCCATTCGGGAGTTACTAATACAAGAAGTTCACGGTGGTGACATGATGGGCCACTTTGGGAAGAATGCTACAATGGAAGCCTTGGAGAGAAATTTTATTGGCCTGGAATGCGCAAGCAGTTGCAGATTAATTTCGCGATGCGTGACGTGCCTTAAGGCCAAGTCAACACTAAGCCACATTGGACTCTACATGCCTCTTCCACCCCCTGAGGGACCTTGGATTGAATTAGTATGGATTTTGTGTTGGGTTTTACTAGAACTGCACGTGCTAAAGATTCTATTTTCGTTGTGGGTGACAGGTTTTCCAAGATGGCGCATTTCATTCCTTGTGCAAAGACAAATGATGCCCATCACATCGCCAAACTATTTTTCAAGGAGATAGTACGCCTTCATGGAGTGCCAAGGTCTATTGTCTCAGATCGTGATGCAAAGTTCGTGAGTTACTTTTGGGAAATCGTTGTGGCACGAAATTGGTACTAAGCTCTTTTCTCCACATCCTATCACCCCAAACTGACGGACAAACGGAGGCGGTAAACCGGGGGTTGGGTAATCTCCTTAGAGTTATGTGAATTCACATAGTAAAAGTTGGGATGAATGTCTTCCTTACATTGAATTGCATACAATAGACATATCCACACCGCCACACACATGTCACCGTTTGATGAAGTAGTTTATGGAATGAAACCACTAACGCCTACTGATCTTTACATTGCCTAGCAATGAGTTTAAATGTTAATGGTAGGGAACGAGCAAGACGCATAAAGGAACTTCATAAGGATGTCAAAGCAAGTCTAGAAAAATCTGGGAGGTATATGTAAGTACGCTAACCGCGGACGTTAAAGCTGTAATATTGCATCCTGGCGATTGGGTTTGGGTTCACATGAGGAAGGAAAGGTTTCCAGCAAGACGACGTACAAAGATATCACCCCGAGGAGATGGGCCATTTCGAGTGCTTGAAAGGATAATGATAATGCATACCGTTTGGAACTTCCGGATGAATATGGTATTAATCCGACTTTTAATATTGCAGATTATCACTCTATGATCGAGCCGATGAGGAAGCACAACGGTTGATGGATCAACCTTCTGAAGGGGGAGAGGATGAATGGATACGAAAAGATCGGGACTTGCAATTCCACATATTCCAATCGGACCAGTCTCGAGAGCTCGAGCGGAAAGCGTTGCATGAAAAATTGCAAGGCCTAAAAAGAAATTAGAGAATTGGAGCCCACCAACGGACTATGTTACAACATGCGAGGACTGATGGAAAGCATAGGCGAGTGCCGTGGTTGTAAAGGTTACATTGGAGCTTGCAACGCCTCAACCGGGAAAACTAACGGAAAAGTTGTGCAAACCTAGGAGTTTGCTAAATAGAGGGTTAGGTAATTATATAAAACGAGGTTGCACATGCTAAGTGGGGGGGGACCATCTATTGGGACCACTTAACATATACATATACAATAAGCTCTCTCACATGCTCTCACATGCAAGAGGGGACCATTAGCTAGGTGTCAATCAATGAGAGGTTACTTAGTTATACTAAACTATCCCACATTGGAAAATCACTCCACTTGCCCCTTCCCCCACTCATATAAATAGGACTCTTAAGGTGCTTTGTAAAACACACCAAGCAAGAATATTTTTGTGAATATTTGATCTTTTATGATCATTTCCTTTTATGGAAAGTTATGCTTGATAGCAATACTTTCTCTTTAGTCTAATATTTCATGGAATGCAATTCATTGCATGCTCTATGGGGTTTAGTTCAAAAATTCGGGTTTGAGTATAAAGCCTCAAGTTCGTGGCATTTGGGGGAAGATGGAAGAGCTCTCCAAAGTGTCGACGAGGTGGTGGTGCCTTCGTGGAGGATGGTTCGATGCTAGAAGGGTATCGGGTCGTTCTTACGTTAGTACTTACTTAGGTTTGCTTCTCTTTCGATATCCTTTTTTCTTGCTTATTTTGTTTCCGACTTAGTTAATGTGTTCTTTCTTTCTTACTTAGTTCCGCTTAGTTAGGTTATTCCTTGTCTTGTGTAGTTGATCCATTTCGGTCCATGACCAAAGTATAATCTATAACATGCTATATAGTATAAAGGAAATACATTCAAAAAACAAAAGCGCTAAATATACCAATTTCGAACACTCTACAACAAATACGAAAAGTACTCTAATTAGCACGATAGAGCACAAAGTAAGTGTAATCTAAACATGCTATATAATATAAAGAAAAAAACATTGAAAAAACAAAAGCGCTAAATGTACTAATTTCGAACACTCACAAACAACTACGAAAAAGTACTACATTTAGAACTATATAGAGCACAAAGTAAGTATAATCTATAAACATGCTATAATATAAATGAATAACATTGAAAAAAGAAAAGCGCTAAATGTACTAATTTCGACCACTCTACAACAACTACGAAAAGTACTGCAATTGGAACATATAAAAGGTACAAAGTATGTATAATCTATAACATGGTATATAATATAAAGGAAAAACATTGAAAAAACAAAAGCGCTAAATGTACTAATTTCGAACACTTTACAAACAAATACGAAAAGCACTGCAATTAGAACTATATAGAGCACAAAGTAAGTATAATCTATAACATGCTATATAGTATAAAGGAAATACATTCAAAAAAACAAAAGCGCTAATATACCAATTTCGAAACACTCTACAACAAATACGAAAAGTACTCTAATTAGCACGATAGAGCACAAAGTAAGTGTAATCTATAACATGCTATATAATATAAAGGAAAAACATTGAAAAAACAAAAGCGCTAAATGTACTATTTCGAACACTCTACAACCAAATATGAAAAGCAATGAGATTAGAACTATATAGAGCACAAAGTAAGTATAATCTATAACATGCTATAATATATAAAGGAAAAAAACATTGAAAAAAACAAAAGCGCTAAATGTACTAATTTCGAACACTCTACAACAAATATGAAAAGCAATGAGATTAGAACTATATAGAAGCACAAAGTAAGTATAATCTATAACATGCTATATAATATAAAAGGAAAAAACATTGAAAAAACAAAAGCGCTAAATATACTAATTTCGAACACTCTACAAGAAATACGAAAAGCACTTGCAATTAGAACTACATAGAGCACAAAGTAAGTATAATCTATAAAATGCTATATAGTATAAAGGAAAAAAACAATGAAAAAACAAAAGCGCTAAATGTACTAATTTCGAACACCCTACAACAAATACGAAAAGCACAACAATTAGAACTATACAGAGCACAAAGTAAGTATAATCTATAACATGCTATATAATATAAAGGAAAAAACATTGAAAAAAAACACAAAGCGCTAAATGTACTAATTTCGAACACTCTACAAAAACTACGAAAAGTACTACATTTAGAACTATATAGAGCACAAAGTAAGTATAATCTATAACATGCTATATAGTATAAAGGAAATACATTCAAAAAACAAAAGCTCTAAATTACCATTTCGAACACTCTACAACAAATACGAAAAGTACTCTAATTAGCACGATAGAGCACAAAGTAAGTATAATCTATAACATGCTATCTAAATATAAGGAAAAAAATTGAAAAAACAAAAGCGCTAAATGTACTAATTTCGCACACTCTACAACAAATACGAAAAGCACTGCAATTAGAACTATATAGAGCACGAAGTAAGTATAATCTATAAAATGCTATATAGTATAAACGAAAAACATTGAAAAAACAAAAGCGCTAAATGTACTAATTTCGAACACTCTACAACAACTACGAAAAGTACTACATTTAGAACTATATAAAGCCAAAAAGTAAGTATAATCTATAAATGCTATATAATATAAATGAATAACATTGAAAAAAGAAAAGCGCTAAATGTACTAATTTCGAACACTCTACAAACAAATACGAAAAGCACTGCAATTAGAACAATATAGAGCACAAGGTAAGTATAATCTATAAACATGCTATATAATATAAATGAATAAACATTGAAAAAAGAAAAGCGCTAAATGTACTCATTTCGACCACTCTACAACTGACGAGGACGTCCAATCTTCAAGCATTCAAATGCCCGTGGGACCCATCACTCGAAGCCGAGCTCGTCAATTTCAAAAATCCGTCACTGCATTGATCAGACGATTTTTCATGGAGAATCAATTTAGGATGAGCTTGGAGACCAATTAGCCCTTACCTGACGCTCCTTCAATGGGACCCGCAAGAATTCCAATTGAAAGATCAAGAAAATCGCTAATAATGGAAGTTTATCAAGAGAATCATCACTTATGGAGAGAATCATAATCATGGAAGTATATCAAGAGAATCCTCACTTATGGAGAGAATCACTAATCATGGAAGTATATCAAGGGAATCATCACTTATGGAGATAATCACTAAATCATGGAAGTATATCAAGGGAATCATCACTTATTCCTTTATTATAAGTTCCCATATAGTATGATTCCAAATCTAAAACTTCCCTAATTATTTATTTCCTTATAGTTAGACTTACCTTTTGGTTTGTTTCCTTTATTACTGTGCCTTTATTTTCCTCAAGGACCTCTATATAAGTCTTACCTATCATTGTAATGCGGACCTTTTTTACATCTTGAATTGAATTTCACTTTTATATTTTCTAGTGTTAGGGAGTGATTCCTAGCATTTAGATTTCAAATCGGGTATTTGGAGTGATTCCATCGGTTCGTGGCTTCCAATCCTTTGCAGTGGGATTTAGCCTATTGTTTGTGTTTTTACCTATAGATTGATTTCAGGTCCGAGACTTATTCTCGTGGTTGGTTATCATCTATACTAATTCACATTCTCTGCACTATCTTTCTTCTTCTTTCTCTTTTCTTTTATACATATTCTTAATCCATTTGTTCTATTGAACTTTGTGGGTAAGAAAATTATGTTGGTTATAATTATACGCGGCGGGCCGTGTCATCTGGTATCAGAGCTAGTTGATACAATCTCTTGATTGATATCACGGTTCTTATTTGAAAAAGAAAAAAAAAGCAAAAAAAAAAAAAGTCAAAAAAAAAAAGCAAAAAAAAAAAAAAAAAACAACAAAAAAAAAAGAGGCAAAAAAAAAAAACGAAAAAAAAAAAAAGTTATCATCAAATATTTATATTTGTTATTTACTTCTAGTTCTCGAATCATCTTTTCTTTTATAAAAAAAAAACTAAAAAAAAAATATCTATTTAGATTATTTGTCTTCTACCTTCATTATAACTTATAATCTTTGGTTTCCCTACTGTTTTGGATTTTTTGGCTATCGTTTTTGGGAGAATTCCATCGATTTGATTTGAGTCCTTTTTGCGAGACGGAGAGGTACATAAGGTGTGGAGTGATACACGAGAGTTCTAGTGAGGTTATTTTCTTTTTTTTTCTTTCTTCTATTTCTAATGGTAGGGGGTGAAGGATCCAATTCTCAACAAGTTGATGTACAAGGTCTTCTCAACACCATTCTACAAGAGTTCAAAACTCTTCACCATTCTGGATTGGAGTTGATGAATAATAGGATGGATCAACTGAAGAGAATCAACAAAAGTTACAAGAGAATATCCGACCATTACCTGAAGCTCAGAGGCGAAATAATGTTCAACCGCATTTGAGGCCAAGACGCAACATCCGGCCCCCATCACCACACACACTGACGAACCCGATGATGAGGAGTTTGGAGGAAATTGGGAACGGCCTAGGCATCATAATAACCATCACCGACGGGATGGAGATGAGGCGATCAACTCGATCAAATTCCAAGTGCCACCGTTCCAAGGAAAATCCGACCCTGAAGCATTTTTGCAATGGGAGCGAAGGTTAGAACTAATCTTTGATGTTCAACAATTAACTGACCAACAAAAACTCCGTGTGGCCGTAATGGAGTTTTCAGATTATGCGCTTGCATGGTGGGACCAATTGAGCATCAACCGCCGCAGAAATAGGGAGGCTCCAGTGCGTACTTGGACAGAACTTCGTACACTCATGCGAAAGAGGTTTGTTCCCCCTCATTACCATCGTGAAGTATTGCGGAGATTGCAGAGTATACAACAAGGGTCGCGGTCAGTGGAGGAGTACTATAAGGAGGTTGTTGAAAACACTTCTTCTACAAGCCGATATCCATGAAGATCAGGAGCAAACGATGTCTAGATTCTCGAATGAGCTTCAAAGGGATATTGCTGATGCGGTAGAGATGTACCAATACGTGGACCTCGAGGAGATGGTACACTTGGCCATAAAGGTGGAGAAGCAACTAAAATCTAAGCGGATGCAAGGTAATCAGTTTAAACTTTCTCCAACTGTAGGGTTTCCTAAAGCGCCGCTTCCACAACATATCAACAAAGGAAAAGAGATAGCGGGAGTTGATTCGACGCGCCCTAAGCCGCCAACATATGCCCCCCCAAAGAACACCACCCGTAGCCGAGATGTGTTATGTTTCAAATGCCAAGGCCGAGGACATTTTGCGAATCAAGGTCCAAACAAGCGTACTATGGTTCTTACGATCTCCGGTGAGTACGAATCCGAATCAGAAACTGAAGAGGCCAATGAGGCAAACTCCTACCACCAGGAAGCTGCTGTAGAATCCATACCGGAGTCCAATTTGACGTTAGTCACTCTCCGAGCTCTTAGCACTCTTCCAAAGGAGGTTGAAGACACCGAACAACGCGAAAATTTATTCCATGGAAGGTGTAAGATCGCGAGTAAGGTATGTAGTCTTATCATTGACGGTGGTAGTTGTACTAATGTCGTTAGTGACCTCGCAGTGAAAAGACTTAATTTGAGGATGAATTTGCATCCGAGGCCTTACAAACTACAGTGGCTCAATAATTGCGGGGAAATCAACGTCACCAAAGGTGTTGGTGGAAATTGAACTACAAGGTTACAAGGATGAGGTAAAATGCGATGTAGTTCCAATGCAAGCATGTCATATTTTGCTTGGGAGACCATGGCAATTTGACAAAGAAGTTGTACATGATGGCCGCCGTAATCGATATACTTTCACACATGCCGGACGGACCATAGTTCTAAAGCCGTTGAGTCCTCGAGAAGTAAATGAAGATCAAAAATACTTGTACAAGCAATTTGCCACTGAAGCAAGAGAGAAAAGGAACCAAAGGAAAGACAACAAGATGGTGGGCTATGTCGCTGAATCAACTCTATGTGAGGAATCCAACTTGAAGCCCTCCTTAGAATCACCCGCAACAAAAGGTACTCCGCATACAAGTGCATCTACTCTTTCATATAGCCTAACTACCCCACAACCTTTCAAATCTTCATCCTCACCAATAAATACATCTTCCCCGAGCCACTCTCAAATACTCTACCCTTCTACTCAAAAATCAAACACGAGTGTAGTGATTCAGGGTGAAACCAGCTGGAATCTTAAACACGAGAGTGAGAGGTCTAATCTTTTTATGTGTAGGAAGGAAGCTTTACGCTTAGAACATGGAGTTCATTGTCTGCTATTACTATCTAAACCTTCTTATTTTTCCATGAATGACTCTAACAAACTTCCATCTAGTTTTTCTAACTTATTGAAGGCGTATGATGATGTTTTTCCTGATGAAGTACCCCATGGTTTACCACCCACTCGTGGAATTGAGCACCAAATTGATTTTGTCCCGGGAGCATCAATTCCTAATCGGCCAGCCTATCGAGCCAACCCGGATGAGGTAAAAGAAATACAAAGGCAAGTGGAGGATCTACCGAGCAAAGGTTGGATTCGTGAAAGTCTAAGTCCTTGTGCTGTACCTGTCCTATTGGTGCCAAAAAAGGATGGAGGTTGGCGCATGTGTGTGGATTGCCGAGCCGTCAACGCTATAACAGTTAAGTATCGTCATCCCATTCCTAGATTAGATGACATGCTTGATAATTTGTGTGGTTCTGTAATTTTTTCAAAAATTGATTTAAACAGTGGCTATCACCAAATTCGGATGAATCAAGGTGATGAATGGAAAACTGCCTTCAAGACTTCTTTTGGTCTATATGAGTGGTTAGTTATGCCATTTGGACTTACTAATGCCCCAAGCACATTCATGCGATTGATGAATCATATTTTAAGGAATTTTATAAATAAGTTTGTGGTAGTATACTTTGATGACATACTTGTTTATAGTACTTCTATTGAAACACATGTTGAACATTTACAAGCAGTTTTAGATGTTTTACGGGCTGAGAAGTTATATGCTAACTTGAAAAAATGCGACTTTTGTGTCGACAAGTGCAACTTTTTGGGTTTTATTGTAGGAAAAGATGGAGTATGTGTAGATCCTGCGAAGGTTGCAGCCATCCAAGAGTGGCCTACACCTACTAGCGTACGTGATGTCCGCAGTTTCCATGGCCTTGCAAGTTTCTACCGTCGATTTGTGCGGAACTTCAGCACTATTGCAGCACCCTTAACGGCAATTACCAAAAAAGAGGATAAGTTTGAGTGGGGAAGTGAACAACAAAATGCTTTTGATACTTTGAAATCGAAACTTACATGTGCACCCGTACTTGCCTTACCTAATTCTCTAAACCGTTTGAACTTGATTGTGATGCCTCTAGCGTAGGTATTGGCGCCGTCCTCTCGCAAGAAAAGAAACCTGTTGCATTTTTCAGTGAAAAGATACATGGCGCTACATTGAATTACTCAACGTACGATAAGGAATTGTACTCCTTAGTGCGGGCGCTGCAAACATGGCAACATTACTTACGTCCTCGTGAGTTTGTTGTGTACACTGATCATGAATCCCTCAAGCATATCAAATCCCAAAGTAAGTTGAGTACGAGACACATCCGATGGATCTCCTTCATTGACACCTTCCCCTATGTTGTTAAATACAAAAAGGGTAAGGAAAACATCGTTGCGGATGCATTATCACGCAGGTATGCACTTGTTACCACACTTGAGTCTAAGCTATTAGGTTTTTCGTATTTGAAAGAATTATATGCAACTGATCCTGATTTCTCCGATATATTTGCCAAGTGTAATTCTCATGCATTTGAAAGGTATCATGTATATGAGGGGTATTTGCTGCGAGAAAATAAATTGTGCGTTCCTAAATGCTCATTGAGAGAATTGTTGATTTGGGAAAGTCATTCGGGGGGTTTGATGGGACACTTTGGTAGGAACAAGACACTTAACTTGCTGCAGGAACATTTTTTTTGGCCACGAATGAAAGCCGAAGTTGAAGCCGCAATTCGTCGGTGTACAACGTGCCTCTCGTCGAAGTCTACTGTTCATCCACACGGTTTGTATACTCCGCTACCTATTCCTGAATCCCCTTGGATTGATATTTCTATGGATTTCATATTAGGTTTGCCTAGGAGTAGGTCTGGTAAAGATTCAATATTTGTTGTGGTTGATCGATTTTCAAAAATGGCACATTTTATTCCATGCACAAAAACCACTGATGCTTCGCATGTTGCTTCATTATTTTTCAAAGAGGTTCTTAGATTGCATGGTGTTCCAAGATCCATTGTTTCTGATAGGGATTCTCGATTTTTAAGTTATTTTTGGAAAACACTTTGGGCTAAGTTAGGTACAAAACTAATGTTTTCCACATCACACCACCCTCAAACTGATGGTCAAACAGAAGTTGTTAATCGAACTGTGGGTAGCTTGTTACGTGCCTTAGTTAATGAGAATTTGAAGAGTTGGGAAGAATGTTTAGCTCATGCTGAATTTGCATATAACCGTACGGTTCATAGCTCTACGAATTGTTCTCCATTTGAGGTTGTTTACGGTTTTAACCCATTAACTCCTCTTGATCTTATGCCATTGCCACGCAATGAGCACGTTAGTTTGGATGGCAGAAAAAGGGCTGAATTTGTACAACAACTTCATTCTCAAGTTCGGGATAACCTAAGAAAGGCAGCTGACAATCACGCAAAACAAGCTAACCGTGGGCGCAAGAAAGTTGTTTTTGAGATAGGAGATTGGGTTTGGCTACACTTAAGGAAGGAAAGATTTCCAGAGTTGCGAAAGTCAAAACTTACTCCCCGTGGCGATGGACCTTTTCGAGTGTTGGAACGCATTAATGATAATGCCTACAAACTTGAACTCCCAGGTGAGTACCAAGTCCATGCTACTTTTAATGTTTCTGACTTAAGCCTTTTTGATACAGCGGATGAATATCTTGTTCGGGAGAACAAGAAAGCATTTCAAGAAGGAGGGAATGACGAGGACGTCCAATCTTCAAGCATTCAAATGCCCGTGGGACCCATCACTCGAAGCCGAGCTCGTCAATTTCAAAAATCCGTCACTGCATTGATCAGACGATTTTTCATGGAGAATCAATTTAAGGATGATGCTTGGAGACCACTTAGCCCTTACCTGACGCTCCTTCAATGGGACCCGCAAGAATTCCAATTGAAAGATCAAGAAAATCGCTAATAATGGAAGTTTATCAAGAGAATCATCACTTATGGAGAGAATCACTAATCATGGAAGTATATCAAGAGAATCCTCACTTATGGAGAGAATCACTAATCATGGAAGTATATCAAGGGAATCATCACTTATGGAGATAATCACTAAATCATGGAAGTATATCAAGGGAATCATCACTTATTTCCTTTTATTATAAGTTCCCATATAGTATGATTCCACATCTAAAACTTCCCTAATTATTTATTTCCTTATAGTTAGACTTACCTTTTGGTTTGTTTCCTTTATTACTTGTTGCCTTTTATTTTCCTCAAGGACCTCTATATAAGGTCCTTACCTATCATTGTAATGCGGACCTTTTTTACATCTTGAATTGAATTTCACTTTTATATTTTCTAGTGTTAGGGAGTGATTTCCTCGCATTTAGAATTTCAAATCGGGTCTTTGGAGTGATTCCATCGGTTCGTGGCTTCCAATCCTTTGCAGTGGGATTTAGCCTATTGTTTGTGTTTTACCTATAGATTGATTTCAGGTCCGAGACTTATTCTCGTGGTTGGTTATCATCTATACTAATTCACATTCTCTGCACTATCTTTCTTCTTCTTTCTCTTTTCTTTTATACATATTCTTAATCCATTTGTTCTATTGAACTTTGTGGGTAAGAAAATTATGTTGGTTATAATTATACGCGGCCGGGCCGTGTCATCTGGTATCAGAGCTAGTTGATACAATCTCTTGATTGATATCACGGTTCTTATTTGAAAAAGAAAAAAAAAAGTCAAAAAAAAGCAAAAAAAAAAAAAAACAAAAAGAAAAGAGGCAAAAAAAAAAAAACAAAAAAAAAAAAAAGTTATTATCAAATATTTATATTTGTTATTTACTTCTAGTTCTCGAATCATCTTTTCTTTTATAAAAAAAAAACAAAAAAAAATATCTATTTAGATTATTTGTCTTCTACCTTCATTATAAACTTATAATCTTTTGGTTTCCCTACTGTTTTGGATTTTTTGGCTATCGTCTTTGGGAGAATTCCATCGATTTGATTTGAGTCCTTTTTGCGAGACGGAGAGGTACATAAGGTGTGGAGTGATACACGAGAGTTCTAGTGAGGTTATTTTCTTTTTTTTCTTTCTTCTATTTCTAATGGCAGGGGGTGAAGGATCCAATTCTCAACAAGTTGATGTACAAGGTCTTCTCAACACCATTCTACAAGAGTTCAAAACTCTTCACTATTCTCGATTGGAATTGATGAATAATAGGATGGATCAACTGGAAGAGAATCAACAAAAGTTACAGGAGAATATCCGACCGTTACCGGAAACTCAGAGGCGAAATGATGTTCAACCACATTTGAGGCCAAGACGCAACATTCGGCCCCCACCCCCACACAACTTTGACGAACCCGATGATGAGGAGTTTGAAGGAAATTGGGAACGACGTAGGCATCGTAATAACTATCACCGACGGGATGGAGATGAGGCTATCAACTCGATCAAGTTTCAAGTGCCGCCGTTCCAAGGAAAATCCGACCCTGAAGTATTTTTGCAATGGGAACGAAGGTTAGAATTAATCTTTGATGTTCAACAATTAACTGACCAACAAAAACTCCGTGTGGCTGTAATGGAGTTTTCAGATTATGCCCTTGCATGGTCGGACCAATTGAGCATCAACCGCCACAGAAATAGGGAGGCTCCAGTGCGTACTTGGACAGAACTTCGTACACTCATGCGGAAGAGGTTTGTTCCTCCTCATTACCATCGTGAAGTATTGCAGAGATTGCAGAGCACAGAACAAGGGTCTCGGTCAGTGGAGGAGTACTATGAGGAGCTTGAAACACTTCTTCTACAAGCCGATATCCATGAAGATCAGGAGCAAACAATGTCTAGATTTTTGAATGGGCTTCAAAGGGATATTGCTGATGCGGTAGAGATGTACCAATACATGGACCTCAAGGAGATGGTACACTTGGCCATGAAGGTGGAGAAGCAACTAAAATCAAAGATGATGCAAGGTAATCCGTTTAAACTTGCTCCAATTGTAGGGTCACCTAAAGCACCGCTTCCACAACATATCAACAAAGGAAAAGAGGAGTCCAATTTGAAGTCCTCCTTAGAATCACCCGCAACAAAAGGTACTCCGGATACAAGTGCATCTACTCTTTCATATAGCCTAACTACCCCTCAATCTCTCAAATCTTCATCCTCACCAATAAATACATCTTCCCCGAGCCACTCTCAAATACTCTACCCTTCTACTCAAAAATCAAACACGAGTGTAGTGATTCAGGGTGAAACCAGCTGGAATCTTAAACACGAGAGTGAGAGGTCTAATCTTTTTATGTGTAGGAAGGAAGCTTTACGCTTAGAGCATGGAGTTCATTGTCTGCTATTACTATCTAAACCTTCTTATTTTTCCATGAATGACTAACAAACTTCCATCTAGTTTTTCTAACTTATTGAAGGCGTATGATGATGATTTTCCTGATGAAGTACCCCATGGTTTACCACCCACTCGTGGAATTGAGCACCAAATTGATTTTGTCCCGGGAGCATCAATTCCTAATCGGCCAGCCTATCGAGCCAACCCGGATGAGGTAAAAGAAATACAAAGGCAAGTGGAGGATCTACTGAGCAAAGGTTGGATTCGTGAAAGTCTAAGTCCTTGTGCTGTACCTGTCCTATTGGTGCCAAAAAAAGATGGAGGTTGGCGCATGTGTGTAGATTGCCGAGCCGTCAACGCTATAACAGTTAAGTATCGTCATCCCATTTCTAGATTAGATGACATGCTTGATAATTTGTGTGGTTCTGCAATTTTTTCAAAAATTGATTTAAAAAGTGGTTATCACCAAATTCGAATGAATCAAGGTGATGAATGGAAAACTGCCTTCAAGACTTCTTTTGGTCTATATGAGTGGTTAGTTATGCCATTTGGACTTACTAATGCCCCAAGCACATCCATGCGATTGATGAATCATGTTTTACAGAATTTTATAAATAAGTTTGTTGTCGTATACTTTGATGACATACTTGTTTATAGTACTTCTATTGAAATACATGTTGAACATTTGCAAGAAGTTTTAGATGTTTTACGGGCTGAGAAGTTATATGCTAACTTGAAAAAATGCGATTTTTGTGTCGACAAGTGCAACTTTTTGGGTTTTATTGTAGGAAAAGATGGAGTATGTGTAGATCCTGCGAATATTGCAGCCATCCAAGAGTGGCCTACACCTACTAGCGTGCGTGATATCCGCAGTTTCCATGGCCTTGCAAGTTTCTACCGTCAATTTGTGCGGAACTTCAGCACTATTGCAGCACCCTTAACTGCAGTTATCAAAAAGGAGGATAAGTTTGAGTGGGGAAGTGAACAACAAAATGCTTTTGATACTTTAAATTCGAAACTTACATGTGCACCCGTACTTGCTTTACCTGATTTCTTTAAACCGTTTGAACTTGATGCCTCTAGTGTAGGTATTGACGCCGTCCTCTCGCAAGAAAAGAGACCCGTTGCATTTTTTAGTGTAAAGCTACATGGCCCTGCGTTGAATTTCTCAACCTACGATAAGGAATTGTACTCCTTAGTGCAGGACCTGCTCACATGGCAACATTATGTACGTCCTCCAGAAGTTGAAGCAGCAATTCGTCGGTGTACAACGTGCTTCTCGTTGAAGTCTTCTGTTCATCCACACGGTTTGTATCCTCTGCTACCTATTCTTGAATCCCCTTGGGTTGATGTTTCTATGGATTTCATATTAGGTTTGCCTAGGAGTAGTCCTGGTAAAGATTCAATATTTTTTGTGGTTGATCGATTTTCAAAAATGGCACATTTTATTCCATGCACAAAAACCACTGATGCTTTGCATGTTGCTTCATTATTTTTCAAAGAGGTTCTTAGATTGCATGGTGTTCCAAAATCCATTGTTTCTGATAGGGATTCTCGATTTTTAAGTTATTTTTGGAAAACACTTTGGGCTAAGTTAGGTACAAAACTAATGTTTTCCACATCACACCACCCTCAAACTGATGGTCAAACAGAAGTTGTTAATCGAACTGTGGGTAGCTTGTTACGTGCCTTAGTTAATGAGAATTTGAAGAGTTGGGAAGAATGTTTAGCTCATGCTGAATTTGCATATAACCGTACGGTTCATAGCTCTACGAATTGTTCTCCATTTGAGGTTGTTTACGGTTTTAACCCATTAACTCCTTTTGATCTTATGCCATTGCCACGCAATGAGCACGTTAGTTTGGATGGCAGAAAAAGGGCTGAATTTGTACAACAACTTCATTCTCAAGTTCGGGATAACCTAAGAAAGGCAGCTGACAATCACGCAAAACAAGCTAACCGTGGGCGCAAGAAAGTTGTTTTTGAGATAGGAGATTGGGTTTGGCTACACTTAAGGAAGGAAAGATTTCCAGAGTTGCGAAAGTCAAAACTAACTCCCCGTGGCGATGGACCTTTTCGAGTGTTGGAACGCATTAATGATAATGCCTACAAACTTGAACTCCCAGGTGAGTACCAAGTCCATGCTACTTTTAATGTTTCTGACTTAAGCCTTTTTGATACAGCGGATGAATATCTTGTTCGGGAGAACAAGAAAGCTTTTCAAGAAGGAGGGAATGACGAGGACGTCCAATCTTCAAGCATTCAAATGCCCGTGGGACCCATCACTCGAAGCCGAGCTCGTCAATTTCAAAAATCCGTCACTGCATTGATCAGACAACTTTTCATGGAGAATCAATTTAAGGATGATGCTTGGAGACCACTTAGCCCTTACCTGACGCTCCTTCAATGGGACCCGCAAGAATTCCAATTGAAAGATCAAGAAAATCGCTAATAATGGAAGGTTATCAAGAGAATCATCACTTATGGAGAGAATCACTAATCATGGAAGTATATCAAGAGAATCCTCACTTATGGAGAGAATCACTAATCATGGAAGTATATCAAGGGAATCATCACTTATGGAGAGAATCACTAAATCATGGAAGTATATCAAGGGAATCATCACTTATTTCCTTTTATTATAAGCTCCCATATAGTATGATTCCATATCTAAAACTTCCCTAATTATTTATTTCCTTATAGTTAGACTTACCTTTTGGTTTGTTTCCTTTATTACTTGTTGCCTTTTATTTTCCTCAAGGACCTCTATATAAGGTCCTTACCTATCATTGTAATGCGAACCTTTTTTACATCTTGAATTGAATTTCACTTTTATATTTTCTAGTGTTAGGGAGTGATTTCCTCGCATTTAGAATCTCAAATCGGGTCTTTGGAGTGATTCCATCGGTTCGTGGCTTCCAATCCTTTGCAGTGGGATTTAGCCTATTGTTTGTGTTTTACCTATAGATTGATTTCAGGTCCGAGACTTATTCTCGTGGTTGGTTATCATCTATACTAATTCACATTCTCTGCACTATCTTTCTTCTTTCTCTCTTTTCTTTTATACATATTCTTAATCCATTTGTTCTATTGAACTTTGTGGGTAAGAAAATTATGTTGGTTATAATTATACGCGGCCGGGCCGTGTCATATATAGTATAAAGGAAATACATTCAAAAAACAAAAGCGTTAAATATACTAATTTCGAACACTCTACAACAAATACGAAAAGTACTCTAATTAGCACTATAGAGCACAAAGTAAGTGTAATCTATAACATGCTATATAATATAAAGGAAAAACATTGAAAAAACAAAAGCGCTAAATGTACTAATTTCGAACACTCTACAACAAATACGAAAAGCAATGAGATTAGAACTATATAGAGCACAAAGTAAGTATAATCTATAACATGCTATAATATATAAAGGAAAAACATTGAAAAAACAAAAGCGCTAAATGTACTAATTTCGAACACTCTACAAGAAATACGAAAAACACTGCAATTAGAACAATATAGAGCACAAAGTAAGTATAATCTATAACATGCTATATAATATAAAGGAAAAACATTGAAAAAACAAAAGCGCTAAATATACTAATTTCGAACACTCTAAGACAAATACGAAAAGCACTGCAATTAGAACTACATAGAGCACAAAGTAAGTATAATCTATAAAATGCTATATAGTATAAAGGAAAAACAATGAAAAAACAAAAGCGCTAAATGTACTAATTTCGAACACTCTACAACAAATACGAAAAGCAATGAGATTAGAACTATATAGAGCACAAAGTAAGTATAATCTATAACATGCTATATAATATAAAGGAAAAACATTGAAAAAAAAAAAGCGCTAAATATACTAATTTCGAACACTCTACAACAAATACGAAAAGCACTGCAATTAGAACTACATAGAGCACAAAGTAAGTATAATCTATAAATGCTATATAGTATAAAGGAAAAACAATGAAAAAACAAAAGCGCTAAATGTACTAATTTCGAACACTCTACAACAAATACGAAAAGCACTGCAATTAGAACTATATAGAGCACAAAGTAAGTATAATCTATAACATGCTATATAATATAAAGGAAAAACATTGAAAAAACAAAAGCGCTAAATGTACTAATTTCGAACACCTACAACAAATACGAAAAGCACAACAATTAGAACTATACAGAGCACAAAGTAAGTATAATCTATAACATGCTATATAATATAAACGAAAAACATTGAAAAAACAAAAGCGCTAAATATACTAATTTCGAACACTCTACAACAAATACGAAAAGCACTCTAATTGAACTATAGAGCACAAAGTAAGTATAATCTATAACATGCTATATAATATAAAGAAAAAACATTGAAAAAACAATAGGGCTAAATGTACTAATTTCGAACACTCTACAACAAATACGAAAAGCACAACAATTAGAACTATACAGAGCACAAAGTAAGTATAATCTATAACATGCTATATAGTATAAACGGAAAACATTGAAAAGACAAAAGCGCTAAATATACTAATTTCGAACACTCTAACACAAATACGAAAAGCACTGCAATTAGAACTACTTAGAGCACAAAGTAAGTATAATCTATAAAATGCTATATAGTATAAAGGAAAAACATTGAAAAAACAAAAGCGCTAAATGTACTAATTTCGAACACTTACAACAAATACGAAAAGTACAACAATTAGAACTATATAGAGCACAAAGTAAGTATAATCTATAACATGCTATATAGTATAAACGGAAAACATTGAAAAAACAAAAGCGCTAAATATACTAATTTCGAACACTCTACAACAAATACGAAAAGCACTGCAATTAGAACTACATAGAGCACAAAGTAAGTATAATCTATAACATGCTATATAATATAAAGGAAAAACATTGAAAAAACAAAAGCGCTAAATATACTAATTTCGAACACTCTACAACAAATACGAAAAGCACTCTAATTAGAACTATAGAGCACAAAGTAAGTATAATCTATAACATGCTATATAATATAAAGGAAAAACATTGAAAAAACAAAAGCGCTAAATATACTAATTTCGAACACTCTACAACAAATACGAAAAGCACTCTAATTAGAACGATAGAGCACAAAGTAAGTATAATCTTTAACATGCTATATAATATAAAGGAAAAACATTGAAAAAACAAAAGCGCTAAATGTACTAATTTCGAACACTCTACAACAAATACGAAAAGTACAACAATTAGAACTATACAGAGCACAAAGTAAGTATAATCTATAACATGCTATATAATATAAACGAAAAATATTGAAAAAACAAAAGCGCTAAATATACTAATTTCGAACACTCTACAACAAATACGAAAAGCATTCTAATATGAACGATAGAGCACAAAGTAAGTATAATCTATAACATGCTATATAATATAAAGAAAAAACATTGAAAAAACAATAGCGCTAAACGTACTAATTTCGAACACTCTACAACAAATACGAAAAGCACTGCAATTAGAACTATATAGAGCAGAAAGTAAGTATAATCTATAACATGCTATCTAATATACTAATTTCGAACACTCTACAACAAATACGAAAAGCACTCTAATTAGAACTATAGAGCACAAAGTAAGTATAATCTATAACATGCTATATAATATAAAGGAAAAACATTGAAAAAACAAAAGCGCTAAATGTACTAATTTCGAACACTCTACAACAAATACGAAAAGCACTGCAATTAGAACAATATAGAGCACAAAGTAAGTATAATCTATAACATGCTATATAGTATAAAGGAAAAACATTGAAAAAACAAAAGCGCTAAATGTACTAATTTCGAACACTCTACAACAAATACGAAAAGCACTCTAATTAGAACTATAGAGCACAAAGTAAGTATAATCTATAACATGCTATATAATATAAAGAAAAAACATTGAAAAAACAAAAGCGCTAAATGTACTAATTTCGAACACTCTACAACAAATACGAAAAGCACTGCAATTGGAACTATATAAAGGACAAAGTAAGTATAATCTATAACATGCTATATAATATAAAGGAAAAACATTGAAAAAACAAAAGCGCTAAATGTACTAATTTCGAACACTTACAACAAATACGAAAAGTACAGCAATTAGAACTGTATAGAGCACAAAGTAAGTATAATCTATAACATGCTATATAGTATAAACGAAAAACATTGAAAAAACAAAAGCGCTAAATATACTAATTTCGAACACTCTACAACAAATACGAAAAGCACTGCAATTAGAACGATATAAAGGACAAAGTAAGTATAATCTATAACATGCTATATAATATAAAGGAAAACCATTGAAAAAACAAAAGCGCTAAATGTACTAATTTCGAACACTCTACAACAAATACGAAAAGCACTACATTTAGAACTATATAAAGCACAAAGTAAGTATAATCTATAACATGCTATATAGTATAAACGAAAAACATTGAAAAAACAAAAGCGCTAAATATACTAATTTCGAACACTCTACAACAAATACGAAAAGCACTCTAATTAGAACTATAGAGCACAAAGTAAGTATAATCTATAACATGCTATATAATATAAAGGAAAAACATTGAAAAAACAAAAGCGCTAAATATACTAATTTCGAACACTCTACAACAAATACGAAAAGCACTCTAATTAGAACTATAGAGCACAAAGTAAGTATAATCTATAACATGCTATATAATATAAAGGAAAAACATTGAAAAAACAAAAGCGCTAAATATACTAATTTCGAACAATCTACAACAAATACGAAAAGCACTCTAATTAGAACGATAGAGCACAAAGTAAGTATAATCTATAACATGCTATATAATATAAAGGAAAAACATTGAAAAAACAAAAGCGCTAAATATACTAATTTCGAACACTCTACAACAAATACGAAAAGCACTGCAATTAGAACTACATAGAGCACAAAGTAAGTATAATCAATAACATGCTATATAGTATAAAGGAAAAACATTGAAAAAACAAAAGCGCTAAATGTACTAATTTCGAACACTCTACAACAAATACGAAAAGCACTGCAATTAGAACTATATAGAGCACAAAGTAAGTATAATCTATAACATGCTATATAATATAAAGGAAAAACATTGAAAAAACAAAAGCGCTAAATGTACTAATTTCGAACACTCTACAACAAATACGAAAAGCACAACAATTAGAACTATATAGAGCACAAAGTAAGTATAATCTATAACATGCTATATAATATAAACGAAAAACATTGAAAAAACAAAAGCGCTAAATATACTAATTTCGAACACTCTACAACAAATACGAAAAGCACTCTAATATGAACTATAGAGCACAAAGTAAGTATAATCTATAACATGCTATATAATATAAAGAAAAAACATTGAAAAAACAAAAGCGCTAAATGTACTAATTTCGAACACTCTACAACAAATACGAAAAGCACTGCAATTAGAACTATATAGAGCACAAAGTAAGTATAATCTATAACATGCTATCTAATATACTAGTTTCGAACACTCTACAACAAATACGAAAAGCACTCTAATTAGAACTATAGAGCACAAAGTAAGTATAATCTATAACATGCTATATAATATAAAGGAAAAACATTGAAAAAACAAAAGCGCTAAATGTACTAATTTCGAACACTCTACAACAAATACGAAAAGCACAACAATTAGAACTATATAGAGCACAAAGTAAGTATAATCTATAACATGCTATATAATATAAAGGAAAAACATTGAAAAAACAAAAGCGCTAAATATACTAATTTCGAACACTCTACAACAAATACGAAAAGCACTGCAATTAGAACTATATAGAGCACAAAGTAAGTATAATCTATAACATGCTATATAATATAAAGGAAAAACATTGAAAAAACAAAAGCGCTAAATGTACTAATTTCGAACACTCTACAACAAATACGAAAAGCACTGCAATTAGAACTACATAGAGCACAAAGTAAGTATAATCTATAACATGCTATATAATATAAACGAAAAACATTGAAAAACAAAAGCGCTAAATATACTAATTTCGAACACTCTACAACAAATACGAAAAGCACTGCAATTAGAACTACATAGAGCACAAAGTAAGTATAATCTATAACATGCTATATAATATAAACGAAAAACATTGAAAAAACAAAAGCGCTAAATGTACTAATTTCGAACACTCTACAAGAAATACGAAAAGCACTGCAATTAGAACAATATAAGCACAAAGTAAGTATAATCTATAACATGCTATATAATATAAACGAAAAACATTGAAAAAACAAAAGCGCTAAATATACTAATTTCGAACACTCTACAACAAATACGAAAAGCACTGCAATTAGAACTACATAGAGCACAAAGTAAGTATAATCTATAACATGCTATATAATATAAACGAAAAACATTGAAAAAACAAAAGCGCTAAATGTACTAATTTCGAACACTCTACAACAAATACGAAAAGCACTGCAATTAGAACAATATAAGCACAAAGTAAGTATAATCTATAACATGCTATATAATATAAAAGAAAAACATTGAAAAAACAAAAGCGCAAAATATACTAATTTCGAACACTCTACAACAAATACGAAAAGCACTGCAATTAGAACTACATAGAGCACAAAGTAAGTATAATCTATAACATGCTATATAGTATAAACGAAAAACATTGAAAAAACAAAAGCGCTAAATATACTAATTTCGAACACTCTACAAGAAATACGAAAAGCACAGCAATTAGAACTACATAGAGCACAAAGTAAGTATAATCTATAACATGCTATATAATATAAACGAAAAACATTGAAAAAACAAAAGCGCTAAATATACTAATTTCGAACACTCTACAACAAATACGAAAAGCACTCTAATTAGAACGATAGAGCACAAAGTAAGTATAATCTATAACATGCTATATAATATAAAGGAAAAACATTGAAAAAACAAAAGCGCTAAATGTACTAATTTCGAACACTTACAACAAATACGAAAAGTACAACAATTAGAACTATATAGAGCACAAAGTAAGTATAATCTATAACATGCTATATAGTATAAATGAAAAACATTGAAAAAACAAAAGCGCTAAATGTACTAATTTCGAACACTCTACAACAAATACGAAAAGCACTGCAATTAGAACAATATAGAGCACAAAGTAAGTATAATCTATAACATGCTATAATATATAAAGGAAAAACATTGAAAAAACAAAAGCGCTAAATGTACTAATTTCGAACACTCTACAACAAATACGAAAAGTACAACAATTAGAACTATATAGAGCACAAAGTAAGTATAATCTATAACATGCTATATAGTATAAACGAAAAACATTGAAAAAACAAAAGCGCTAAATATACTAATTTCGAACACTCTACAACAAATACGAAAAGCACTGCAATTAGAACTACATAGAGCACAAAGTAAGTATAATCTATAACATGCTATACAATATAAAGGAAAAACATTGAAAAAACAAAAGCGCTAAATGTACTAATTTCGAACACTCTACAACAAATACGAAAAGCACAACAATTAGAACTATATAGAGCACAAAGTAAGTATAATCTATAACATGCTATATAGTATAAATGAAAAACATTGAAAAAACAAAAGCGCTAAATGTACTAATTTCGAACACTCTACAAGAAATACGAACAGCACTGCAATTAGAACAATATAGAGCACAAAGTAAGTATAATCTATAACATGCTATATAATATAAAGGAAAAACATTGAAAAAACAAAAGCGCTAAATATACTAATTTCGAACACTCTACAAGAAATACGAAAAGCACTGCAATTAGAACTATATATAGCACAAAGTAAGTATAATCTATAACATGCTATATAGTATAAACGAAAAACATTGAAAAAAAAAAAGCGCTAAATATACTAATTTCGAACACTCTACAACAAATACGAAAAGCACTCTAATTAGAACTATAGAGCACAAAGTAAGTATAATCTATAACATGCTATATAATATAAAGGAAAAACACTGAAAAAACAAAAGCGCTAAATGTACTAATTTCGAACACTTACAACAAATACGAAAAGCACAACAATTAGAACTATATAGAGCACAAAGTAAGTATAATCTATAACATGCTATATAGTATAAAGGAAAAACATTGAAAAAACAAAAGCGCTAAATGTACTAATTTCGAACACTCTACAACAAATACGAAAAGCACTGCAATTAGAACAATATAGAGCACAAAGTAAGTATAATCTATAACATGCTATAATATATAAAGAAAAAACATTGAAAAAACAAAAGCGCTAAACATACTAATTTCGAACACTCTACAAGAAATACGAAAAGCACTGCAATTAGAACTACATAGAGCACAAAGTAAGTATAATCTATAACATGCTATATAGTATGAAGGAAAAACATAGAAAAAACAAAAGCGCTAAATGTACTAATTTCGAACACTCTACAACAAATACGAAAAGCACTGCAATTAGAACTATATAGAGCACAAAGTAAGTATAATCTTTAACATGCTATATAATATAAAGGAAAAACATTGAAAAAACAAAAGCGCTAAATGTACTAATTTCGAACACCCTACAACAAATACGAAAAGCACAACAATTAGAACTATACAGAGCACAAAGTAAGTATAATCTATAACATGCTATATAGTATAAAGTAAAAACATTGAAAAAAAAAAGCGCTAAATATACTAATTTCGAACACTCTACAACAAATACGAAAAGCACTCTAATATGAACGATAGAGCACAAAGTAAGTATAATCTATAACATGCTATATAATATAAAGAAAAAACATTGAAAAAACAAAAGCGCTAAATGTACTAATT